>NC_042970.1:71386470-71389386 GCF_901001165.1 Salmo trutta
ATGTGTGATTGATCGTGTGAATGCGTCTAAATAAGTGTGTGTGTGGGTGTGTGTGTGTGTGCCTGTGTATGTGTGTGTGTGCGCTCAGCCTCATTTCCCTCTCTGCCTGCTGGTCAATTTAAGCATTTGTAGAAAAGGGGCTAAGCTTTCCTCCATGGATCCAGCCTCCACAGCTTCCAATAGCAGAATTAAAGATGAGTTTTGATATGTGGGAAATTATTTTTTAAACGCAATCTTTTTGGAAGGCAGGGAGCCTGGCACACACACACACACACACACACACACACACACACACACACACACACACACACACACACACACACTGGCTGCTAAATCCACCCCGCTGCGCTCTCTTAATGAAAGATAAGAGGGTTCCTCCACCACTGACACTGAGCCACGGACCCTCAGAGGACCACGCTACTCTGCTCGGCTGCTAATGGAGGCCATTTTGTGTCTGCGAGGGATCAGTTGCCTTCAAACAAATATTGTTTTTGTGAAACCCTGCTGTCACATATTACATTTGGGATTTGGAGAGATTTTTTTCTCTTCAGCTAGACATGGAGATGGGGAGGCCATGTTGTCGAGATGACTTGTCTTTGATGTTTTACTCAGAGATCAAAATGGTGTTTAGTCAAGTCAAAGTGTTTCTTATGAAGTCAAAGATGTTAGGGATGTCTTTAATTAGAGAGAGAGAGAGAGAGAGAGAGAGAGAGAGAGACAGAACAGAAGAAGGAGTGAGAGAGAAGGATGGGGTTAATGATCTCTCAACCTCATCTCTCATTTACTCACTCTCTTAATCTTGTCACAGCATGAGGCCGGACATTCCATCAAAATCCAGAATGCTCCAGAATATTTTGAACCCCAATTGTATAATTACAATTTAGGGATATGCATGTATTTTGATAATCGGACATGAAAAGCATCAAAAAGATGTAAAAGGCGGAACGTTAGGGGGGAGAGACACCCCATCCCTCACACCATGAACCTAATACAGCTCCTCTCTCTCTGCAGAGAGCAGGACAGCTACGGTAAGCAGCAGCAACAGCACATGTAAACTACCTTTCTATTTGTATTGAGCAGGAGAGTAATCTGCCGGGACGCTGTCACCTCTTCTGCAGGTCATCACTCTTAATGCTGCATCTGGGTGTGTGTGATGGGTTTCAGAGTGTCTGTGTGTTTCAGGGTGTGTGTGTGTGTGTGTGTGGCGGGGGGAAAGCGATTCAGGGCCGATACATATGAAGCAGGAGCTCATACATAAACATAGCTCCAAGGCCCCGGGGCCAGGCAATCTAGGAGGCAAATTGCTCACCAGCCAGCCATGGAGGCCGCCTTGCTTATTATGCATGGGCTACTGTGACATGCTTTAAAGCCACTCCTAAAATGGGTGCCTGGTGGACTGACACTGCTAGCAGTGTTACTGAAAAAGGACACAGTGTGAGGATGTACCTTTGTGATGATATTTCTGCGGGGAAATATGATGTGGCCGCGGTGGAACATCCCTTTATGTGAGTCGTCTGAGGTATTGTAGTGTACGGTCATGAGCGAAGACAGAAAGGCTTTGTCATGATGTGGAGTCCTGGGATCGTGTAATGTGTGTGTGCCTTGCTTCTTTGAGATCCTGTGTGGGAAGGTATGTGATGCATCAACGGCGTTTAGTCTGTGATTTGACCACGGAGGTGTTCTCAACCACATTGGGTCACACTTTATTTGGAGAGGGCTGATAGTCCATCTGAAGATGGTCTGTACATAGTCTGTTGATAAACAACTGCTTAGTACGGTTACGGTTAGGGGTAAGGGTTAAGTTTAGAGCTAGGATAAGGGTTAAGGTTAGGGCTAGGATAAGGGCTAGGTTTAGAGCTAGGATAAGGGTTAAGGTTAGGGTTAGGGGTAAGGGTTAAGTTTAGAGCTAGGATAAGGGTTAAGGTTAGGGGTAAGGGTTAAGTTTAGAGCTAGGATAAGGGTTAAGGTTAGGGCTAGGATAAGGGCTAGGTTTAGAGCTAGGATAAGGGTTAAGGTTAGGGTTAGGGGTAAGGGTTAAGGTTAGAGCTAGGATAAGGGTTAAGGTTAGGGGTAAGGGTTAAGTTTAGAGCTAGGATAAGGGTTAAGGTTAGGGCTAGGATAAGGGCTAGGTTTAGAGCTAGGATAAGGGTTAAGGTTAGGGTTAGGGGTAAGGGTTAAGGTTAGAGCTAGGGTAAGGGTTAGGTTTAGGGCTAGGATAAGGGTTAGGTTTAGGGCTAGGGTAAGGGTTAGGTTTAGGGCTAGGATAAGGGTTAAGGTTAGGGCTAGGGTAAGGGTTAGATTTAGGGCTAGGATAAGGGTTAGGTTTAGGGCTAGGGTAAGGGTTAGGTTTAGGGCTAGGATAAGGGTTAGGTTTAGAGCTAGGATAAGGGTTAAGGTTAGGGTTAGGGGTAAGGGTTAAGGTTAGAGCTAGGGTAAGGTTTAGGTTTAGGGCTAGGATAAGGGTTAGGTTTAGGGCTAGGGTAAGGGTTAGGTTTAGGGCTAGGATAAGGGTTAAGGTTAGGGCTAGGGTAAGGGTTAGATTTAGGGCTAGGATAAGGGTTAGGTTTAGGGCTAGGGTAAGGGTTAGGTTTAGGGCTAGGGTAAGGGTTAGGTTTAGGGCTAGGATAAGGGTTAAGGTTAGGGCTAGGGTAAGGGCTAGGTTTAGGGCTAGGGTAAGAGTTAGGTTAGGGCTAGGGTAAGAGTTAGGTTTAGGGCTAGGGTAAGAGTTAGATTTAGGGCTAGGATAAGGGTTAAGGTTATGGCTAGGATAAGGGTTAAGGTTAGGGCTAGGGTAAGGGTTAGGTGTAGGGCTAGGGTAAGGGTTAGGGTTAGGTTTAGGGCTAGGATAAGGGTTAAGGTTAGGGCTTGGGTAAGGGTTAGGTTTAGGGCTAGGATAAGGGTTAAGGTTAGGGCTAG